>NC_069503.1:686511046-686546046 GCF_027579735.1 Bombina bombina | reverse complement strand
CTGACGCGTTTCCTGCCTCACGGGCAGTTCATCAACATTGGGACATAGGTTAAATACCCATTGAGAAAGGTACCAGTCCGGTACCAAAACGTTTGGGGTATTTGTACATTGAAGATGTTAAGATGATGAAATTACCGCTTTTAACCCTTTTAAAACATTTTTTTTTTCAATATTTAAATGTAGACATGTTTAGCAGGTAAAAATTTTCTTTGTATGAATCTTTCAGCGAGAATATTCAGACATAGTTTGTCTGCTGCACTATTCGGTATTCAATTTACTTTAAACTAAACAAATACTGAATATTCAGGGAACATTTTTATTGGTTTTCATTAAATTAATGTAAATGTTCCTTTGAAACAGGTGAAAAAGTTCACCTGTAGCCCCCTTATTCTACTGAGTGTAATAGTTTGTTTTTAAAGAAAATGTAACGCTTATCTTAAGGTCTTAAGTCATGTTGAATATTCTAGCGCAGTTTTGGCTTGTAATACCAGAGCTGTTTAGCGTGGTCACGATATCCATTGAATGTATAGGTTGCTCTAGAGCAATGTCGTCTGCGCTAACCCATCTTTGGTAAAAGGGATTTACCATGGACATATAGGGGCCTATTTATTATTGTGCGAGCAGACAGAATCCGATATTGCGGATCATGTCTGCTGCACATTGATAAATGCCGATAGCATACGCTGTCGGCATTTATCATTGCTCCAGTAGTTCTTGTGAACTGCTGGTGCAATGCCGCCCCCTTCAGATTTGCGGCCAATCGGCCGCTAGCAGGGGGTGTCAATTAACCCGATCGTATTTGATCGGGTTTATTCCAGTCCGCCCCCTCAGATCAGTTGGACAGGTTATGTAAAGGCCGCTGCTTCATAACCTCTGTTTCCATACGGAGCTTGATAAATATGCCCCGTAATATCAAGTTGTGTGCTAATGTTAGAGCGGTCCAGAGATACTGCTTATCACTATCATTGGCGCAACACTTGTAATCTGGCCCCTAATTATCTATAGTCAATAATGCAAAAAATGTAATGCTCCAATGAATTAGAGTGCACAATTTTGCATTAGACTGTAAAAGGTTATCATATTATCCAATCATAATACTTTTCATTTGTTATGGCTTCCACATACCCTTGAATACCATTAACGTTATAATCATTTCACATTATTCAGATTTCTATTCACATTCAGCAGCTGTAAAGCATTGATAGATAAAACTCTATATATACCTCAAGCCAGTGCCACATGACCCAAACTCTGTATTTCACAATTGCAGTTAGATAGACACACTGGCTCCAATGGTGATTTTTAGTTAATCATATCTAAACTCTTTGTCACTATGAAGACATCCTGTTAGGTCCCAGCCCTTGTTGCAAGTCAGAATCCACCCTTGTTTCAATGTTTTGTACAGTGTAGAGAGCTTTGGTGACAGCACAACTGATCCCAGACTACAGTAGATGTCCCCTCTGGGTAAAAAAATGAAACTTAGCAGCTTTCACTACAACCAATAATTACCTGAGAAACATTGGTTTGGTACCTTGTTTCATAAACATCCAAAACATTGATTTTGTCCTTTTTGATATACTCAATATATTAAAGAATCTGTAAGACTGGGAATTATGTTAATATTGATGCAGCAAGCATCAACACACTAATTGAATCATTTGATAATTGTTCACATTTTAGCAGCCCATTACTGTATGCAAGTACCTTACCTTTTCCAATCTGACTTTGCATTGCACTATTAATTCTCTAAAATTGCTGCTAAAAAGCAATGATTTTTAAATCATTAATAAAAATAAAAATTGATAACACTAATTGAAATAACTGTTTGAAATGTTTCCCAAACTTGTTCTCAAGATCTGATTTTTCAAAATTCAAACCAGTTTATAAGTGCGACAGGTTATGTATTGGGTCACTTATTTTAGGACAGGATATCCTCAGATACAGGTCTGTTAGATACCTCAAAGATAGTTCTGCTTTATCTATTGACAAACAGGTAAATTAAGTGTCCCAACAAAAAACATATGAATGCAAAAATTCTCCAGCTAACATTTTTCTTTGTTTAATATATACTTGTTTTATCAATTTATTTTCAATCATTTTCCTTTATTAAATATTAACATTCAATTAGCATTTAAAAAGGTTTTCTTAATTTTTTTTAAATGTAATATTATTATTATTATTATTATTAATATTATTTTTTATTATTATTATTATTATTTTTTATTATTATTACTATTTTTGGGGGAATTTTGTTTTGCAAAATTTTACTGTAGTTGACTATTTTTATTACCCTCGATAAACTCCCAAATATAGTAGGCAATGATGCAATCTACATTGCTTAAAGCTAATAAAACTCTGGAAAAACTGGAACAACAGGTCTTTTATGATGCATTTATGATACATTTTTTAGCAATACTGGTGTAAACTTAATACAAGTGTTTCTATCTGTCAATATATGGCTATTATCCATGGTGTCATATTAACATAATAGGTGGGCTGGTGTTACTCATAAACTGATACAAGAAAACTCTAACTTACTCGCTCTTTGATGTTTTGATAAGTAAGACAAAAAGGTAATATGTTTAAAATGTATGGATGACATTTGTTTTTGAAGACTTGTAGCAAAACTTACCTAATTTTGGTCACTGGCATATTATTATTATTATTATTATCGGTTATTTGTAGAGCGCCAACAGATTCCGCAGCGCTATAAACAAAGGGGGAGTACAACAAAACAATTATAGGGATCAAGTGGGTAGAGGGCCCTACCAAGAGTTGCACTGTTGTAGTCAGCTCTTAAGAAGGTGATCTACAAACAGCTGGATTCTTATGCTTACATGTCATCTGACATTATGTACAAGAGTTTCTTCAGTTCCTGTTAAGCTTATTAATAATTGTTTTTCAGGTTAATAGACACACTTAAGCACACACATATACATCACACACACACTACAACCATGCACACACCATAAACACACACTCCCACCATGCACACATCATACACCACTCACAAATATTTTCTGTCAATAACATCTACAGTTGCATGATATCTTCCACATCAAATGGGATTGCTAACAACACTTCTTGCATACCCAGCATATGGATTTAATAAAAAAAATCTTCAGCCCCTGTTAGATATCTCTACTTCAAACCTGACAAGGTTGTCTCATTTTTATTACTCTTTAGTCTCTTTTTTTATTACTTGTTTTCAAATGTGTTTGTTTTAGAAGGATTTTTTTTGTTCTAAATAGTTTATTCTGTAAGATTTTAAATGTGTTTTTGTGATGCCTGTATCTTTCACAGTAGAACTCGTTCTATGCGCTGAAACGTAAAAGGTTACAAGAGAGACATTGCTCCATTGGTTGTAATGTAGAGTGACTTGCAACACGCATATGTGACAAGGGCAGATACACATCTTTACGAATTTTTATATTTTTGAGTTGCAACGGTACTGTGAGTAGTTTCACAGGGAGGTGTGATAACCCACTTGGTGCTAGATTACAAGTGGAGCACTAATTAGTGCATTCACTAGTGTGCCAACTACGCTAGCAGTAAACTGTTTGCGTGCATTGGGTTGCACTGGTATTATAAGTTGAAAGTAAAAGGTTATCGCTCCAGCGCTAACCCAAAGAGTGCAAAAAGCCGAAATTACAATATTGCATGCGCAATAACCTATTCCCTTGTAGAAGTCAATGGAGAGAAAAAAAGAGGGGGAAAAACTTAGCACCCTACTCGCTCGCTAACCCGAATCGCCCTAAGCCCCGACTCTAATAACCCCTAAACCGCCACATAGTCTGCTGCAAAGTCCCCACTACAGTATTAACCTCTAATCCACCAGCCCCCTAATGCAAAGTAACCCACTACACTATTAACCCCTAAACCACAAGCCCCCAAAGCAGATTAACCCACTAACATCTAAACCCCTTAACCTAACACACCCTAAGTTAACCCAAAATAGACAAATCTTACCTTTACAAAAAAGTAACTACCTTTAAAAAAAATAAACTTACCTGAAAAAGTAAAAAAAAATTAACCTTACCTTCCTTACCTTTAAAAAAAAATACCTTTACTGTTTTAAACCCCCCCCCCACTAACATTACTTATAATAAAAACCCTAACATTACAAAAAAAACTACCATTAAAAAAAATAACACATTACCAAAAATAAAAGTTATGTCTGATCTAAAACCCCACCAAATAAACCCAACCCCAAAATAAAAAACCTATTCTAACACGAAACTACAAATAACTCTTAAAAGGTGGGGGAAATAAACATACACCGCAAGCCCCCCAGCACAAATTAACCCACTAACATCTAAGCCCCTAACCTAACACACCCTAAGTTAAAGAGACACTCAATCAAAATTAAACTTTCATGATTCAGATAGAGCATGCCATTTTAAACAACTTTCCAATTTACTTCCATTAACAAAATGTGCACAGTCTTTTTATATTTAAACTTTTTGAGTCACCAGCTACTACTGAGCATGTGCAAGAATAAGTGTGTATGCATTTGTGAATGGCTGATGGCTGTCACATGGTACGTGTATGCATTTGTAATTGGCTGATGGCTGTCACATGGTACAGGGGGAGTGGAAAAAGACATAACTTTTAAAATTGTTAGAAAAAAAATCTACTACTCATTTGAAGTTAAGACTAAGTGCTTTTGCATTGTCTTGTTATCTTGCATTTGTTGATTATGCAAATCTATTGTGTTGACTGGTCCTTTAACCCAAAATAGACCAACCATACCTTTACAAAAAAAACGAACTATCTTTAAAACAAAAAAAACTTACTTGAGAAAGTAAAAAAAAATCTAACTTTACCTTTAAAAAAAATAATACCATTACTATTAAAAAAAACTATAATTACTGTTTAAAAAAATATAATTACCAAAAAAAACTAACATTATTAACATTACTTAAATGTTTTTTTACAAAAACCCTAACATTATAAAAAAAATATCTAAAAAGTGCCCTGAAAAGGACATTGGGCTGGGCATTGCCCTAAAAAGGCATTTAGCTCTTTGGCTGCCCAGAGAAAATAAAAAAATCCCTAATCTAAAATAAAATCACCCCCCAAAAAACTTACATAACTCTAAACCCCAAGATGGTACAAATATGGTGGACCATCTTCTTATGTTCATCCCGGCGGCAGTCATCTTCAGATCTGCAACACAGAGGCCCTCTTCATACGGACAGCAGCCTTTTATATAGGGCTACCCTTGAATTCCTATTGGCTATTGGAAGGACCCCCGCTGGAATGTAGATGGAGCGCTGTCATCATCTTTGGTGAGTACCATCTTGGGGTTTAGTATTAGGTTGTTTTATTTTTGGGTGTTTTTTTATATTAGTTTTTTTTGTGCTTCTCTAGGTTAAAAAGAGCTAAAGGCCCTTCTATGGGTAACGCCCAGCCAAATGCCATTTTCAGGACCCTTTTTTTTGGGGGGGGGTTAATGTAGAAGTTGTATGTTTTTTTTTTAACAAAAAGAGCTGGTGCACTTTAGGGCAATGCCCTACAAGAGGCACTTTTAAGGGCTATTCGTAGTTCAGTTTTACAATATAATTTTTTATTTTGGGGTGGGATTTTTTGGGGGGTTTAGAAATTGGCATGACTCTTTTTATGTTTAGTAATTTGTAATGGTAGTTTTTTTTTTTTTAAATGTAAGGTTATTTTTATATATAAATATATAAATATATATATATATATATATATATATATATCAATGTTAGGTTTTTTTGTTTTTAACATTTATTTTTAATGTTCATCCTGTTCCCAGGATGAAGAAAGACCACCGATGGGATGAAGACGGAGCACGCCATTGTCTTTGGTGACTATCATCTTGGGGTATAGTGTTAGGTAACATAGTAACATAGTAGATAAAGTTGAAAAAAGACTGAAGTCCATCGAGTTCAACCTATACAAATCTAAAATACTTTCAAAAAGCTCCAGTTAAGCTTAAATAACCCCATTAAAATGTGACCCATTTAATACTAGCAATCATATCCATGAATTTTGTTTAGATACAGAAATTTATCCAGACTATTTTTAAATGTATCTATGGTATTGGCATTCACTACCTCCTTTGGTAATGAGTTCCACAATTTTATTGCTCTTACAGTGAAAAAACGTTTCCGTTGCAGGAGATTAAATCTCCTTTCCTCCAACCTTAAATTATGACCTCTTGTCAGAAACAATTTTCTTGGAATAAACAGAGCTTCTGCCATCTCTGTATATGGGCCTTTAATGTATTTATATAAAGTAATCATGTCACCTCTCAAGCGCCTTTTTTCTAAAGAAAACAGACCCAGTTTGGCTAGCCTCTCCTCATAGGTTAATTTCTCCAATCCCCTTATTAGCTTTGTGGCCCTTCTCTGAACTTTTTCTAGTTCTGCAATATCTTTTTTTAGCAATCGGTCCCCAGAACTGCACTCCAAACTCAAGGTGAGGTCTTACCAGGGCTTTATATAATGACAGAATTATGCTTTCCTCCCTTGAATCAATGCCTCTTTTAATACATGCTAGTATCTTATTAGCCTTTGAAGCCGCTGCCCTGCATTGTGCACCCATCTTTAGCTTGTTATCTATTACTACTCCCAAATCCCTTTCCTCCTGTGTTTGGCTAAGTCTTGTCCCATTTAAAAAATACATAGCCTGCTTATTTTTACTTCCAAAATGTAGAACCTTGCATTTTTCCTTATTAAATCTCATTTTCCATTCACTTGCCCATAGTTCTAATTTTAGCAAATCCCTTTGTAAAGAGAGTTTGTCCTGCTCTGACCTAATGACCTTACTTAACTTAGTATCATCTGCAAAAATAGAGATGTCGCTATTTAATCCTTGCTCCAAGTCATTTATAAAAATATTAAAAAGAACAGGGCCCAGTACTGATCCCTGGGGGACACCACTGATTACCTTTGTCCAATCTGAGTATGATCCATTTACTACTACTCGTTGCTCCCTATCTTTTATCCAGTTATTTATCCATGAGCTAACATTTTCAGCTATTCCCAGTCCCTTAATTTTATGCATTAATCTCTCATGTGGCACTGTATCAAATGCCTTTGCAAAATCTAAGTATATCACATCAACTGATTCCCCTTTATCTATATTTTTACTTGCTTCCTCGTAGAATCTAATTAGATTAGTTTGACATGATCTATTTCTCCTAAAGCCATGCTGATTAGAACTCATAATCTTGTTTACACGAATATGCTCATCAATATAATCCCTTATAATCCCTTCAAATATCTTCCCCACTATTGATGTCAGACTAACTGGTCTATAGCTTCCTTGATCATCCCTGCTTCCCTTTTTGAAGAGTGGCACCACATCAGCTTTACGCCAATCCTGGGGTACCATGCCTGAGGATAATGAGTCTTGAAAAATTAAGAGTAAAGGTTTGTCTATAACAGTGCTAAGTTCCCTTAACACCCTTGGGTGTATTCCATCTGGGCCTGGAGTTTTATTTACCTTAATATTTTCCAGTTTTTTCCTGATATCCTCTAAACAAAACCCAGTTAGTGGTATGGACTGGCATGTTCTATTCTATTCCAAAGTATCATTCAATGGTTCCTCTCTTGTGTATACTGAAGAAAAAAACTGGTTTAGTACCTCAGCCTTCTCCCTGTCATTATTTATCATGCTACCCTCCACACATTTTAATGTACCTATTTTATCCTTCTTAGATTTTTTGCTATTTATGTACTTAAAGAACCTTTTAGGGTTAGACTTAGAATCCTTGGCAATTAATTTTTCATTTTCAATTTTGGCTAAACTTTGTTACATTCCTTATAAATATTGTATGCTGAGTCTGTACTATTTTCTTTTAATAATTTAAATGCCCTACGTTTTTTCCTATTTTCTCTTAACACATTTTTATTTAGCCATAACGGCTTTGTTTTTTTTATTTTTATTTTTATAACCATATGGTATGTGTTGATATGTATATTTATTTAACACATTTTTAAATATTATCCATTTATCCTCTGTATTTTTATTAGAAAATACATTGTCCCAATTTATATTATTTAATGATTTCCTTAAATCGTTGAATTTTGCTTTCTTGAAATTAAAAGTCTTAGTTAAGCCTTTAAAACACTGCATATGAAAAGAGATTTCAAATGTGACCATGTTATGATCACTGTTTTTGAGTTTTTTTGTAATGGTAGTTTTTTTGTGTGTTTTTTAATGTAAGGTTAATATTTTTATTTTTTTACAGTAATAGGGTTTTTTGTTTTTAACAATAATGTTCATCCTGCCACTGGGATGGTAGTTTTTTTTTTTTTACTTTTTGTAATGTAAGGTTATTTTTTTTTTTTCCATTTATGTTCGTTTTTTTGTTTTTAACAGTAATATACATCCTGCCACCGGGATGAAGAAGGACCTCCTCCAGGATGAAGATGGAGTGCCACCATCATCTTTGTTGAGTACCATATTGGGGTTTAGTGTTAGGTTGTTGTTTGTTGTTGTTTTTTTGTAATGGTAGTTTTTTTTTAAATTTTTTAATTTTTTGTAATGTAAGGTTATTATTATTTTTTTTTACAGTAATGTTCATCCCACCGAAAATAGGAAGATGGACCGCTGCCGAGATGAAGAAGGACCACCCCCGGGATGAAGATGGAGCACCGTCATCTCGCTCTTGCGTTAACCAGACACTCGCACGATAACCTATTCCCCCATAGATACCCCATAGATACATAATTACATACATATATATATATATACATATATACTATATATATATATATATATATATATATACATACATACATCTTTATACATGTTCAAAAGAAAAAAAAAGTATGAGGTACTTGCAAAAGAGTGTACAAATTAGCACTCACAACACTTCTGAATATAATACTGGGTATAACAAGAAATGGACACGCGCCCCACGAAAGGGGGAAAGCGTTAAAACATAACTTTTAATAAACCAAAAAAAAAAATATATTAAAACCACAAAAAGGACAAGTATGCCTAATAACATGATCTACAAATCGTGTCAAGAATAACGATGCTGGAACATCAAGAGATCAGAAATGAGAAAACCAGATGGTTTCCCAGGGGAAGTGTATATCTCTATATATTATATGATATATGTGTGCACCCTAAATGGTGATGTAAAATAATATTGCAAGATATCTCCCTAATGTAGTAAGCACCACTATTATAACAGACTTGTCAGTCCCTGGTAATCAGAAACAGGGTACTAGATAGAAGATGCCGCCTGGATGAAGACTTCTGCCCATCTGGAGGACCTCTTCTGTCCGGCTTGGATGAAGACTTCTGTCCGTCTGGAGGACCACTTCGCCCGGCTTCATTGAGGTAGTCGTCGGCCAGGAAGGATGCTCCGCGTCGGATGTCTTGAATATGGACCCGCTCCGCGCCGGATGGATCAAGATAGAAGATGCCGTATGGATGAAGACTTCTGCCTGTCTGGAGCACCTTTTCTTCCCAGCTTTGTTGAGGACTTCGGCCCGGTTGGGTGAAGACTTCCCAAGGTAGGGTGATCTTCAAGGGGTTAGTGTTAGGTTTTATTAAGGGGGATTGGGTGGGTTTTAGAGTAGGATTGGGTGTGTGGGTGGTGGGTTTTAATGTTACGGGGTATTGTACTTTTTTTTACAGGTAAAAGAGCTGATTACTTTGGGGCAATGCCCCGCAAAAGGCCCTTTTAAGGGCTATTTGTAATTTAGTATAGGGTAGGGCTTTTTATTATTTTGGGGGGCTTTTTTATTTTATTAGGGGGATTAGATTAGGTGTAATTAGTTTAAAAAACTTGTAATTATTTTATTATTTTCTGTAATTTAGTGTTTGTTTGTTTTCGTACTTTAGATAATTTTATTTAATTGTAGTTAATTTAGGGAATTAATTTAATTGTAGTGTAGTGTTAGGTGTAATTGTGACTTAGGTTAGGTTTTATTTTACAGGTACTTTTGTATTTATTTTAACTAGGAAGTTATTAAATAGTTAATAACTATTTAATAACTATTGTACCTAGTTAAAATAAATACAAAGTTGCCTGTAAAATAAAATTAAATCCTAAGCTAGCTACAATGTAACTATTAGTTATATTGTAGCTATCTTAGGGTTTATTTATAGGTAAGTATTTAGTTTTAAATAGGAATAATTTAGTTAATTATAGTAATTTTATTTAGATTTATTGTAATTATATTTAAGTTAGGGGGGGTTAGGGTTAGACTTAGGTTTAGGGGTTAAGAACTTTAATATAGTGGCAGTGACGTTGGGGGCGGCAGATGTGGGGTTAAGTGTAGGTAGGTGGCGGCGACATTGGGGGCGGCAGAGTAGGGGTTAATAAATAAAATGTAGGGTTCGGCGATGTTGGGTGCAGCAGATTAGGGGTTAAAACATATAATGTAGGTGGCGGCAGTGTCCGGAGAGGCAGATTAGGAGTTCATAAGTATAAGATTAGGGGTGTTTAGACTCGGGGTCCATGTTAGGGTGTTTGGTGTAGACATAACTTTTATTTCCCCATAGGAATCAATGGGGCTGCGTTAGGAGCTTTACGCTGCTTTTTTGCAGGTGTTAGTTTTTTCTCAGTCGGCTCTCCCCCATTGATTCCTATGGGGAAATCGTGCACAAGCACGTTTAGCCAGCTCACCGCTACCGTAAGCAGTGCTGGTATTGAGGTGAGATGTGGAGCTAAATTTTGCTCTCCGCTCACTTTTCTGCGGCTAACGCCGGGTTTGTAAAAACCCGTAATACCAGCGTTGTCTGCAAGTGAGCGGTGAGCATAAACTGCTCGTTAGCACCGCACCCCTGTTAACGCAAAACTCGTAATCTAGGTGAGTGTATTTAACTTTGGCTGCAAAATGTGCGCCTAGACTGTGTACTAAATATTACATCTATAACAATATATTATCATTAACTTGTAACCCCAAGTATAGCAGTTCTCTGGCGATCTAGATAACAAGTACTGTTTTCCTGACACTCGTTTTTTCAACACGATATTTACATACAAGAAGTGTTCAACCTTAACTACAATACAAAGTGGATTAACCCAAAAGGAGTAGGGCATATAAGAAGATTTATACTGAATTAATTAACTTGAAATATATTTAGGTAATGCTAGATTTCTGGCACCAATGTATGCTGAGGCTCTCCAGTCTAATCTTCCTTGATATGTCTGCTAGTATTGAATAAACAATATTAATAACTAATATTGGCAACGCTGAGTCCCTGATTGGAAACATATTTATCTCCCTTTTCAATATCATAGCACCACACAATACCGTTTCATAATATACTGTATGTTGGCAATCTCGATTTCTATATGCATGCTTAGACTGCAAATTTCGTATTGCGCAAGTTGGATTGAAACTTTAAATGTACCACTACTGAATCACAATCTACACAAGTACATTTATGCAGAATAATTTAATATAATCTTTGGATATAGTATTTCACTAGAAATCAGATTACGGATATTAAATGTGCTTATTTTTCTTTTTTCACATCAACTAGATAATGGGTACCTATGTGTAAGTAGATTAATAACCAATAGGTGACAACATTGTACCCGTTATCAGTACCCTGTTTCTGTTTACCAGAGACTGACAAGTCTGTTGTAATAGTGGTGCTTACTTCATTAGGGAGATATCTCACAATATTATTTTACATCACCATTTAGGGTGCACACATATATCATATAATATATAGATATATACACTTCCCCTGGGAAACCATCTGGTTTTCTCATTTCTGATCTCTTGATGTTCCAGCATCGTTATTCTTGACACGATTTGTAGATCATGTTATAACGCATACTCTTGTCTTTTTTGTGGTTTTAATATATTCTTTTATTTTTGGATTATTAAAAGTTATGTTTTAACGCTTTTCCCCTTTCGTGGGGCCCGTGTCCATTTCTTGTTATACCCAGTATTATATTCAGTAGTGTTGTGAGTGCTAATTTGTACACTCTTTTGCAAGTGCCTCATACTTTTTTTTTCTTTTAAATTCTACTTTTGTGTACAGCACCCTTTCCCCTAATAGTATATCATTATACTGTATGTGTACAAGATAATATTATATACACATTTAATTAACATTGGGAAACAACACTGGTAGTGCAAACAGTATAAACCCCAGGGGGATATTTATCAAAAGTCTGGTGGACCTGATCCGACAGTGCGGATCAGGTCCGCCAGACCTCGCTGAATGCGGAGAGCAATACGCTCTCTGTATTCAGCATTGTACCAGCAGCTCTTATGAGCTGCTGGTGCAACGCCGCCCCCTGCAGATTCGCAGGCAATCGGTCGCTAATAGGGGGGTGTCAATCAACCCGATCGTACTCGATCGGGTTAATTTGTGGCGATTCCTGTCCGCCTCCTCAGAGCAGGCGAACAGGTTATGGAGCAGCGGTCTTCAGACTGCTGTTCCATAACTTGTGTTTCTGGTGAGTCTTAAGGCTCGCCAGAAACACGGGGCTTCAAGCTCCATCCGGATAGATACGCCCCAAAGTCTTGATTACTAACATTCTTCCTGACTTTGTGTCTTTTTATCATAGAACAGTGTCTTTTGTGCAAGGGAACATGCCATTTTGTCTTATTTAGTTTTTTCCTTGGAATTGTATGAGGGACGGTTATGGAGAAACTAGTTACTAGAAACTAGATTTAATTTAATTTATTTTTTTAATTGTTGTTAATTTAGTTAATTTATTTAATTGTAGTGTAGTGTTAGGTGTTAGTGTAACTTAGGTTAGGTTTTATTTTACAGGTACTTTTGTATTTATAGTTAAAATAAATACAAACTTACCTGTAAAATAAAAATAAACCCTAAGCTAGATACAATGTAACTATTAGTTATATTGTAGCTATATTAGGGTTTATTTTACAGGTAAGTATTTAGTTTTAAATAGGAATAATTTAGTTAATGATAGTAATTTTATTTAGATTTATTTAAATAATATTAAAGTTAGGGGGTGTTAGGGTTAGGGTTAGACTTAGGTTTAGGGGTTAATAACTTTAATATAGTGGCGGCGACGTTGGGGTTGACAGATTAGGGGTTAATGAGTGTAGGTAGGTGGCGGCGATGTTAGGGGCGGCAGATTAGGGGTTAATAAGTATAATGTAGGTGGCGGCAGTGTCGGGGCGGCAGATTAGGGGTTAATAAGTATAATGTAGGTGACGGCGGTGTCGGGGCGGCAGATTAGGGGTGTTTAGACTCGGGGTTTATGTTAGGGTTTTAAGTGTAAACGTAACTTTATTCTCCCATAGGAATCAATGGAATATCGGGCAGCAGCGAACATAAGCTTTGCTGCTTTCAGACTCCCATTGATACCTCAAGGGCGGCGGATTGAAAACCAGGTACGCTGGTGGAGCCCAGGCCCCCTACAGAGACATTACTACTTGCCACAAAACTAGATGGGCTAACTAGGGGTGCAGGCCCAGTTTCAAGTGAGATCACTGAGAACCTTATAGCTTTGACCTTTAATTCTTGAATGATTAAACAAATTTGGCTGATATTTGAAATAAGTTATGAATATGTGAAAAAATACCATTGCCACATAAGGATGTTTAGACAAGCCACACAACCAAAAAAGGATCCAAGTCTTATACCTAATGTAGTCAAAATGGTAATAAACTCTTTCTGACAATAATCTGAATGGTGGATGCACACAAAAGTGAGAAACAAGAGGGCCACTAAAAATGTTTATGTTCCTCCTTCAAATGCTCAATCATCTCAGTATAAGAACTTTGTTCCTTCTACTGAGCATACAGCAAGAATGCCACCTCCCTCTGCATGGTGGGAAATCTAAAAAAGTTTTGACTACAAGCCTCATAAATCCCTGGTTTATGTTTAGCCAACGCAGCACATATATTTATTTTATTTTTCTTCCTACTGCATAATGTGACAGTCAGCAGCCTATCACAAAAGTATATTTACATATATTCTGTGAATCTTGCACATGCTTAGTAGGAGCTGGTTCCTTAAAGCCTGCATATAAAAATATTGTGCAAATTTAGATATTGGAAGTGAAATGTAAAGTTGTTTAAAATTATGTGCTCTATCTGAATCATAAAAGTTACATTTTTACTTTAGTGGTATGACCTGAAAACTGAATTAAATGCTATAGCAATCTATGACCGAGATTACAAGTGTTGCGGTATGGCTTTACTGCTTAAAAATTGGCCATTGAGTGTGGAACGGTCAGCTACTTGATATTACAAGTTGTGCGGTATGGCTTTACCGCGATCGTTATAGCCTATACCACAACGATCTATTCCACAATCAAAGACCTGTAGTTATGGATTTTGCAAAACAAAAATGTTTCACAAAACTCATAAAAAATATGGTACAAAGTACACTAACACCCATAAACTACCTATTACCCCCTAAACTGCCACCCCCACATCGCAAATACTAAAATAAAACCATTAACCTCTAATCCGCCACCCACATTGCGACTACCTCAATTAAAGTATTAACCCCTATTCTGTCATCCCCCTGCATCGCAAATGCTAAAATAAACCTATTAACCCCTAATCCACCGCCAACCCACATAGCAACTACCTAAATTAAAGTATTAACCCCTAATCCGCCATACCCCCACATCGCAACAAACTAAATTAAACTATTAAACTCTAAACCTAACACCCCCTAACTTTAAATTAAAATTACAATTTAACTACCTTAAAATAAATAAAAACTTACCTGTGAAATAAAAGAAACCTAAGCTTAAACTATAACAAAACCTAAGATTACTATTTAAAAAAAAAAAAATAAGATACCAAAAATACAAAATTTAAAAATCCTAACACTACGAAAACAAAACAAAAGCTATTATTACAAAAAAAGCAAACTCTAGAATTACACAAAATAACAAAATCTAACATTACAGAAAATAACAAACTCTAAAATTACACAAAATGGGCTTTAAAAGAGTTGAATGCCCATACAAATGGGTAGATTAGTTTTGTTTTAGTTAGGATTTTTTGTTTTGGGGGGTGTGGGGTTGTAATATTAGGGGGGGTCTTTGTAGGTTTTTGGGGTAAAAGATCTGTTAAACTTAGGGCAATACCAAAAGGCCCTTTTAAGGGCTATTGGTAGTTTGTTTATAGATTAGGGGGTTTTGTTATTTTGGGGTGGATTTTTTATTTAAAACGGGGTATTAGATTAGGAATATCTTTTATTTTGGATAATTTTGTTTGTTATTTTCTGTAATGTTAGATTTAGTTTTTTTGTGTAATTTTAGAGTTTGTTATTTTCTGTAATGTTAGTTTTTGTTATTTTGTGCAATTTTAGAGTTTGTTATATTTTGTAATGTTATTTTATTTTTTTTCGTAGTGTTAGGATTTTTAAAATTTGTAATTTATGTTTTTTTATTTTTGGTATCTTTTATTTTTTTAAATAGTAAAATTAGATTTTGTTATAGTTTAAGCTTAGTTTTTTTTAATTTCACAGGTAAGTTTTTATCTATTTTAAGGAAGTTATATAACTTTAATTTAAATTTAGGGGGTGTTAGGTTTAGGGGTTAATAGTTTAATTTAGCTTGTCGCGATGTGGGGGGACGGTGGTTTAGGGATTAATAGGTTAATTAGGTGTTAGCCATGCTGGCGGTTTGTCGCGATGTGGTGGGCCGGCGGTTTAGGGGTTAATAGATTTATTTAGTGTTGGTTGCGTGGGGGGATGGCGGTTTAGGAGTTAATAGCTTTATATAGTGTTGTTGATATGGGGGACAGTGGTTTAGGGTTTAATAGCTTTATTTAGTGTTGGTGATGTGGGGGGACAGCAGTTTAGGGGTTAATAGCTTTATTTAGTGTTGGCGATGTGGGGGAACGGTGGTTTAGGGGTTATTAGACCAGGGGCTTATGTTAGGGTGTCTCTTCTCCATAGACTTCAATGGGGAATGCATCAATGCGATCACCATTTCGCAATCGCAGGGTTTTTTTCCAACATTTTTTATCCATGGATCTCTATGGGGGAATACGTGCACGAGTACGCCAAGTCGGAACTTGGTTTATGTGCGGTATGTGGCTTGCCGTACCATACCACCCGACAAAAGAACGTTTTTAGGGTGAATTGTAATACCGGTGGTTTGGAAATAGCGGTACGGACCCATTTCACGCAGTGTGTACGCTACGGCTATAGAGCACAATTTGTAATCTCAGTGTATTTTTCTGTTATGTTTAGGAGTAATTTGCAGAAGCACTTTTTAATTGAAAGGGTGTGTAGTTCATTAAATAAACTTCCATTAGTGATAGTAAGGAAAAATATTGTAAGGAAATTATGGGAATTAAATCTTTAATGTTATTTTTGAAGATTAATTTTGTATTTATTTTTTAAAGCAATATTAAAAACAAAATTAAACTTTCATGATGCAGATAGAGCATACAATTAAAAAAAAAACTTTCTAATTTACTTCTATTATGAAACTTGCTTTGTTGTTTTTATACCCTTGGTTGAAGATATGTTGTAGCAGTGTTAACAACAATATATAACATTGTTACAAACTTTTTTGTCAAACACTGCTGTCATAGGGGTCAATTTATAGGCTTGCCAGAAACAGAAGTTATAAAGCAGCGGTCTAAAGACCGTAGCTCCATAACCTGTCCGCCTGCTCTGAGGCGGCGGACAGAAATCAATCCGATCGAATACGATCAGGTTGATTGACACCCTCTGCAGGGGTCGGCATAGCATCAGCAGTTCACAAGAACTGCTGGTGTAATGATAAATGCCGACAGCGTATGCTTTCGAAATTTATCGATATGCGGCGGACAATATACGCTACAACGTATCATGTCCGCTCGCACATTAATAAATTGACCCCCTATAGTTCTCTAGACGTGTATACTACTAAGCATTTCTCGATATTCTCTTCAACAAAGAATATTGATAAAACAAAGTAAATTTGGTAAATTATCTGAATCTTGAAAGTTTAATCATGTCCCTTTAATGCCCTGTACATACACATATACAGTATGGATAAAACTATTCTAAGAATGAATTAAAGAAAAACATTACCAAAATACTAAATAACTTCTAAGTGATGTAGTTTACCTGTAAAAAGCTGACTAGAAAACATCACATGAAGATCTGTTTGTTATAGAGGCAGATGTTTTACCTAAAAATGTCTTCTGTACTCATATCCCTTTGTAAATGGATTTTAAACATCCAATCCAAATGCTTATCCTGGAACATCAAGGGGAGCATATATCTGGCATGTGCAGACACAGTCACTTTATTTTACCTCCTCTGTTTAAGGAAGTTTAAAGACTGTAGTGAAATCACACAAGATCGCATTAAAGCAAACTGTAAACTCAGCACGCTATTTTTTTTCCATCATGCAGATGTCAGTAAAAAGAGTAGCTGAAGAGTAACTGCTCACAGAACACTTATTCTGGTGATCTGAAAAATGTTGAAGTAAAATAAATGTTTGTAGTTGTTATGATATGCATTAAACTGATTGTAATAAATATACATTATATATAAAAAAAAAGTTTACAACAAATCTAGGAAATAGCCTTTTAATAAACAATATTATTTAGGTAACATAATTACACAGTAAATATAACCATTTGTGTAAATAAACTGGGAAAGGTCTGGGAAATGATTTTAGTCCTATTACAAGGAAGTAGAAAATATGACAGTAATGAAGACAAAAAGGAAATGCACACATAATAATACATATAACATATACCTGGTATATCTATGCACTATAGCAAATTCTGATTTAATTTTCTGGCCATGTGATGCCTCTGTAGAAGTTTCAGCGCCTCCATTCAGACATCATTTATTCTGAGGAGACTTCTTAGATAATCTCACCAGACCAGAGAGCTTTAGAGAATTGGGCCCTAAATATTAAAGGTCGGACTATGATTATTTCAGTTTTCGGCTATTAAGCTTTAGTTGATTGTAATTATATCTCTTTTTTATGGTATATACAGTAAATAATTTTTTTCTTGAACCTTTTTTCTTTTTTCTCGAATGTTTCAAGTAATTTGTATGTTTATATTATTTTTATGTCTGCATTTACTATTTGCATTCATTTTAAAATAATTTGTATAATATATTATTTATATTTGAACCTATCTTTGTATGCTTGTAATTGCCCTACATAGTATGGCAGTTGTTATCATCACCATTACATAGTTAGTTGCAAAAATATTTATAGTATGTATTTTTAATTTTACATGTTCTTTTATATATTCTATTTGATTCACATAATAACTATGAAGTCAATAACAATAATTATTTTCATTGTAATTCTGCAAAAGAAACTATTATAACTTTACACCCAAAATATTTCCCAAGAGATAAGGGCCTCGATCCGATATACAGCGTCGCCCGGCGACACCAACATTTGCGCGGGTTTGGTATCCTATATAAGGCGTAACCTAGAAGTTATGCTCGTATATTTCTGCCTTCGCCCATAGTTTTTTGGGCCATAGACAGGTATACCAAACCCGCGCAGTTTGGTATCCAATATACAGCGTAAGGACTTACGTGGCGAAAATGGAGAAATCTTACTCCATTTTCACCTTGCCACAAATTGCAGCCGTAGTAAGCCTTACGCTGTGTATTGGAGCCCCGTAACTCCCTAAACTACCTGCAAAATAAAACCTAACACCTAACACATGTGCAATGTCTATCTCCCTGTCAACCGCGATCCCCCGCCGCAATCCCTAATAAAGTATTTAACCCCTAAACCGCCGCTCCCGGACCCCGCCGCCACCTACATTAAAAGTATAACCCCCTAATGTGATCCCCCTACACCGTCGCCAGCTACATTACATACCCCCTAATGTGAGCTCCTACCCCGCCGCCAGCTATATTAAAATTATTTACCCCTAATCTAATTCCCCTACACTGCCGCCAGCTATATTAAATGCATTAACCCCTAATCTAATCCCCCTACCCCGCCACCAGCTTTATTAAATATATTAACCCCTAATCTAATCCCCTACACTGCCGCCAGCTATATTAAATGTATTAACCCCTAATCTAATCCCCCTACACCGCCGCCAGCTATATTAAATTAATTAACCCCTAATCTAATCCCCCTACCCCGCCACCAGCTATATTAAATTAATTAACCCCTAATCTAATCCCCCTACACCGCCGCCAGCTATATTAAATACATTAACCCCTAATCTAATCCCCCTAAAGTAATCACCTCTATTACCAGCCCTTAAAAGGGCCTTTTGCGTGACATTGCCCCAAAGTAACAGCTCTATTGCCAGCCCATAAAAGGGCTTTTTGCGGGGCATGCTCCAAAGAAATCAGCTTTTTTACCAGTAATCAGCTCTTTTGCATCTAATCTAAATCCCCCTACACCGCCGCCATCTATAATAAATGTATTACCCCCTAATCTAATCCCCCTACACCGCCGCCACCTATATTAAATAGATTAACCCCTAATCTAATCCGCCTACACCGCCGCCAGCTATATTAACTATATTAACCCTAATTATATTAGGGTTAATATAGTTAATATAGTTATTATATTATATATATTAACTATATTAACCCTAATTATATTAGGGTTAATATAGTTAATATTGTTATTATATTATATATATATTAAGTATAATAACCGTATCTAACTCTAACATCCCTAACTAAATTTGTATTAAAATAAATCTAATTAATATTAATATTATTAATTAAATTTTCCTATTTAAATCTAAATACTTATAAAATGAACCCTAAGATAGCTACAATGTAATTAATAATTACATTGTAGCTATTTTAGGGTTTATATTTATTTTACAGGTAACTTGGTATTTATTTTAACTAGGTACAATAGCTATTAAATAGTTAATAACTATTTAATAGCTACCTAGTTAAAATAATTACCAGTTTACCTGTAAAATAAATCCTAACCTAAGTTACAAATACACCTACACTATCAATAAATTAAATAAACTACAAATATCAAAACTAAAATACAATTAAATAAACTAAACTAAATTACTCTAACCCAAACCCCCCTTAAATAAACCTAACACTACCCCCCTGAAGATCTCCCTACCTTGTCTTCACCCAGCCAGGCCGAACTCTTCATCCGATCCGGGCGATGTCTTCAGTCAAGCGGCAGAGAAGAAGTCTTCCATCCGGGCGATGTCTTCAATCAAGCGACAAAGAAGAAGTCTTCCATCCGGGCGATGTCTTCAATCAAGCGGCAGAGCAGAAGTCTTCCATCCGGGCTATGTCTTCAATCAAGCGGCATCTTCAATCTTCTTTCTTCGCTCCTCCGACGCGGAACATCCATCCGCCACGACGACTTCCCGACGAATGAGGTTCCTTTAAATGATGTCATCCAAGATGGCGTCCGTCAAATTCCGATTGGCTGATAGGATTCTATCAGCCAATCGGAATTAAGGTAGGAAAAATCTGATTGGCAGATTGAATCAGCCAATCAGATTCAAGGTCAATCCGATTGGCTGATTGGATGTTCCGTGCCGGATGGATGTTCCGCGCCCTTTTAAGGGCTGGTAAGGTAATAGAGCTGTTAACTTTTTAAATTTAGATTAGGGTAGGGAAATTTTTTTATTTTGGGGGGCTTTGTTATTTTATTAGGGGGCTTAGAATAGGTGTAATTAGCTTAAAATTCTTGTAATCTTTTTTTATTTTTTGTAATTTAGTGGGGGTTTTTTGTAATTTAGTTTAGTTTATTTAATTGTATTTTAGTTTAGATATTTGTAGTTTATTTAATTTATTGATAGTGTAGGTGTATTTGTAACTTACGTTAGGATTTATTTTACAGGTAAACTGGTAATTATTTTAACTAGGTAACTATTAAATAGTTATTAACTATTTAATAGCTATTGTACCTAGTTAAAATAAATACCAAGTTACCTGTAAAATAAATATAAACCCTAAAATAGCTACAATGTAATTATTAATTACATTGTAGCTATCTTAGGGTTTATTTATAGGTAAGTATTTAGATTTAAATAGGAATATTTTAATTAATAATATTAATATTAATTAGATTTATTTTAATAAGAATTTAGTTAGGGATGTTAGAGTTAGATAGGGTTATTATACTTAATATATATATAATATAATAACGATATTAACTATATTAACCCTAATATAATTAGGGTTAATATAGTTAATATATATAATATAATAACTATATTAACCCTAATATAATTTGGGTTAATATAGTTAATATAGCTGGCGGCGGTGTAGGCGGATTAGATTAGGGGTTAATCTATTTAATATAGGTGGCGGCGGTGTAGGGGGATTAGATTGGGGATAATACATTTATTATAGGTGGCAGCGGTGTAGGGGGATTTAGATTAGATGCAAAAGAGCTGATTTCTTTGGGGCATGCCCTGCAAAAAGCCCTTTTAAGGGCTGGCAATAGAGCTGTTACTTTGGGGCAATGTCACGCAAAAGGCCCTTTTAAGGGCTGGTAATAGAAGTGATTACTTTAGGGGGATTAGATTAGGGGTTAATGTATTTAATATAGCTGGCGGCGGTGTAGGGGGATTAGATTAGGGGTTAATTAATTTAATATAGCTGGCGGCGGAGTAGGGGGATTAAATTAGGGGTTAATAATTTTAATATAGCTGGCGGCGGGGTAGGGGGATTAGATTAGGGGTTAATAATTTTAATATAGCTGGCGGCGGGGTAGGAGCTCACATTAGGGGGTAGTTAATGTAGCTGGCAGTGGTGTAAGGGGCTCACATTAGGGGGTAGTTTAATGTAGGTGGCGGCGGGGTAGGAGCTCACATTAGGGGGTAGTTTAATGTAGGTGGCGGCGGGGTCCGGAAGTGTCGGTTTAGGGGTTAATAACTTTATTAGGTGGCGGCGGGGTCCGGGAGGGGCGGTTTAGGGGGGTAGCGGATAGAGGGTTAGACATGTCGGGCTATGTTTGGGAGGCGTGTTAGACAGTACGGGAGATTTAATACTTTAGTCAGGTTTTGTAGGCGCCGGCAGTATCTAAAGTGCCATAAGTCACTGGCGACTCCAGAAAATTGTACTTACGCAGATTTCTGGACATCTCTGGTTCTGGACATCTCTGGTTTGTCAGACTTACGGCACTTTAGCATCTGACGGCGCCGTATATGGGATAGCTCGAGTTGCGAGCTGAAACTACGGGCGGTGGGGGTTCCCTCGCTTGCGCCGCAAACTACGATCTATATCGGATCGCGCCCAAGGTTTATATAGCATTAGTTGTGTGCTGTAATCAACTTTTCTAATATGAATATATTAGAGAAACTGTTATTTTACTATATAGAGTAAGACTACAAAATGATGGTGAGTGAGAAGCGTGTGGGTGGATGATTTGAACTGGATCAAGATTTATGCTCTTAACTTTTTTTCTCCTATTCTTTATATAAAATAAGATTAACCATGAGTCAAAATCAACTCTTTTTTGGGAGTGCCAAATCAGTAAAGCACTTTAAAATGCAATTATTTTTTTTAGTTTTAAAGGATTATTGGCACTTCATAATGAGGTGTTATGGTGCAGTGACTGACGACTATCCATTGTATACACCTGTACCTGCCCTTAAACTTAAAGGAAAATGGAGGTCAAAATAAAGCTTTAATTATTCACTTACAGAGTTCAGTTTTAAAAAGCTTCCCATTTTAGTTCTATTATAAAATTTGCCTTTAGTTTATGACAGATAGACTCAGGTGAGCTACCTCCCAACAGTCTTGCATCCTGCGTGATTATTATGGGTTGTGATGTATGGCCTGATTACTGCCCGCAGCCACTCGGTGTCCCAGTTTTAAGGGAATGACTATCCCCACCTAGATACGCCCACAAAATGGTTACACTACCTACTGACTACTGGACACACTCACGGACTGACTGTAATCCCATCTCTATGTGTGTAAACCCGCCCTCCCATTCACGACCACCACAGAAATTAAAGGTTGGTCGCTGCCCTCAAGCTTTTAACCTCCCACATCATGGCTATAATCCAGCAGATGTTGGGAGGTATGGCAGAGTACAAGTGACGTAAGAACTAGATCGTAGCACTGTATGCAGCAATGTTTGTGACAATGTTATTTATACAGTACTCAGGACACATGCATGCTCCTGAGCCTACCTCCATATGCTCTTATAAAACAAAGAAAAAGAAAAGGTAAATTTGATGAAAGAATTATATTGGAAAGAATTTTTTTTTTTTTTAACTGTGCACATTGGCCCCAAGTTATCAAGGTCTGTCGGACCTGATCCGACAGTGCGTATCAGGTCCGACAGACCTCGCTGAATACGGCGAGCAATACGCTTGCCGTATTCAGCATTGCACCAGCAGCTCACAAGAGCTGCTGGTGCAACGCTGCCCCCTGCAGACTCGCGGCCAATAGGCCGCCAGCAGGGGGGTGTTGATTTCCGGCGATGTCTGTCCGCCTGCTCAGAGCAGGCGGACAGGTTATGGAGCAGCGGTCTTTGTGTCCGCTGCTTCATAACTGCTGTTTCTGGCGAGTCTGAAGACTCGCCAGAAACAGGGGCCATCAAGATCCTTACGGAGCTTGATAAATAGAGGCCATTATATGAATCATGAAATTTTAATTTTGATTTCTATTTATGTAGAATTGTTTTAAAATTTGGGCATGTAAATGTCAAATTATATATTTCATGTTGTAAATATGTTTTCTGTTTTATCCCTGACTGAAGTAAAAATTCAAGTTAACGCTTGTCGGGCTAGGGCGACCTCAGAGCTGTGGTTAACTGTTTTGCAAAGACGTGTCACAAAACACATCAAAAATACATTACAAAGTACAGTAGCAATCATAACACCATGTAATGAAAATGATTTTTTTTTAAAAATATTGCACAAAAAGTTATAAGGGTTCAAAGATATGAGGTTCCATGTGTTAGAAAATAAAGGCAGACAAAGGGCTTTAACATTGAGATACATACATATACATCTTTAAAAATATACAGACATATATATATACACATATAAACACAAAAATACATATGTACACATATATATACACAAATAAACACATAAATGCATATGTACATATATATATACACATATAAACACATATGTACACATATATATACACATATAAACACATAAATGCATATGTACATATATATATACACAAATAAACAAATAAATACATATGTACACATATATATACACATATAAACACATAAATACATATGTACACATATATGTACACATATAAACACATAAATACATATGTACACATATATATACACATATAAACACAGAAATACATATGTACACATATATATACACATATAAACACAAAAATACATATGTACACATATATATACACATATAAACACATAAATGCATATGTACATATATATATATATATATATACACATATAAACACATAAATACAAATGTACACATATATACACATATAAACACATAAATACATATGTACACATTTATATACACATATAAACACATAAATACATATGTACACATATATATATACACATATAAACACAGAAATACATATGTACACATAGATATACACATATAAACACAGAAATACATATGTACACATATATATACACATATAAACACAGAAATACATATGTACACATATATATACACATATAAACACTTAAATACATATGTACACATATATATACACACATAAATACATACATATGTACACATATATATACACATATAAACACAGAAATACATATGTACACATATATATACACACATATAAACATATAAACACATATATATACACATATAAACACTTAAATACATATGTACACATATATATACACACATAAATACATATGTACACATATATATACACATATAAACACATAAATACATATGTACACATTTATATACACATATAAACACATAAATACATATGTACACATATATATATACACATATAAACACAGAAATACATATGTACACATAGATATACACATATAAACACAGAAATACATATGTACACATATATATACACATATAAACACAGAAATACATATGTACACATATATATACACATATAAACACTTAAATACATATGTACACATATATATACACACATAAATACATACATATGTACACATATATATACACATATAAACACAGAAATACATATGTACACATATATATACACACATATAAACATATAAACACATATATATACACATATAAACACTTAAATACATATGTACACATATATATACACACATAAATACATATGTACACATATATATACACATATAAACACAGAAATACATATGTACACATATATATATACACATATAAACACTTAAATACATATGTACACATATATATACACACATAAATACATATGTACACATATATATACACATATAAACACAGAAATACATATGTACACATATATATATATACACATATAAACACAGAAATACATATGTACACATATATATACACATATAAACACAGAAATACAAATGTACATATATATATACACATATAAACACAGAAATAGATATGTACACATATATATATATATATACATATAAACACATAAATGCATATGTACATATATATATATATACACATATAAATACAGAAATACATATGTACACATATATATACACATATAAACACAGAAATACATATGTACACATATATATACACATATAAACACAGAAATACATATGTACACATATATAGGTCTTCATGTACTAAGCTGCAAAAGCTGCTCCAGACCCCTTGTGGGGCAGGTTCGCATATGCAAGCCTGCTTCCCACAATGTAAGAACACCTCTCAGGTGGCAAGGAGAAATCACTGAGAGCGAGATAATTTTGACAGTCCCATCTCTCACGCAATTGGTCATGCAAGAGAGGGGGTGAACAGCGGATCCTGTTTGTCTACTGTGGTATCTAGCACAGTTAAAGCATGGGAAGGTCTCTTAAAATGTCATGCTTTATCTGAATCTGGCAGTTTAATTTTAACTGTAGTGTCCCTTTAGAAGGACACTCAAGTTAAAATTAAACTTACATGATTTAGATAGAGCAGGCAATTTTAAACAACTTTTCAATTTACTGAGCATGTGCAAGAAATCACAGAATATACGTATATGCCTTTGTGATTGTCTGATGGCTGTCACATGAGGGAGTGAAAATAGACATAACTGAAATTTGTCAGAAAAAATCTACTACTCATTTGAAATTTAGACATAGGGGCCAATTTATTAAGGGCCGAATGGCCCTGATGAAACAGGAGTTAAGAAGCAGCGGTCTTAAGACTCCTCTGAGGCTGCGGACATCAATCCACCCAATCTCATACGATCGGGTTGCTTAACACCCCCGGCAAGCGGCTGATTGGCTGTGAATCTGCACGGGCGGCATTACACAAGCAGTTCACCAGAATGCTGTCGGCATTCAGCGATGTCGGGTGGACATGATCCACTACAGCGGATCATGTCTGTCCGACTGTTAATAAACTGGCCCCTAAGTGCTATTGTATTGTCTTATTATCATGCATTTTTTATTTATGCAAATCTATTGTATTTACTGGTCATTTAAGATTTAAAGGGACATAATACTCATATGCTAAATCCCTTGAAACGGATGCAGTATAGCTGTGAAAAGTTGACAGGAAAATATCACCTGAGCATCTCTATGTAAAAAAGGAAGATATTTTACCTCACAATCTCCTCAGCTCAGCAGAGTAAGTTCTGTGTAAAAAGTTATACTCCGCTGCTGCCCAGCTGCAGGTAAAAAAAATAAGTAAATGAAGAAATGAACAGCAGCCAATCAGCATCAGCAGTGCTGAGGTTATGAACTCTTTTACTGTGATCTCATGAGATTTCACTTAACTCTCATGAGATTTAATTGTGAACTTCCTTACACTGAATAGGGAAATAAGATGAGTGTGCATGAATGCTCGCTCCTTCCGCTGTCCCGGGACAGGCATACTGATTTGTTGCTTAGAAGTCCTTTACAATGGGATATGGCTACTGAGGAACTTTTTGAGGTAAAATATCTTTCTTTTTTACATAGAGATGTTCAGGTGATATTTTCTAGTCAGCTTTTTATAGCTATACTGCATCACTTTCAAGTGTTTAAACATTTGGGTATTATGGCCCTTTAAGAGTAATAACCATGGATGTCCTGTTTGCATCTCTCTCTCTCACACACACACACTATCTCTTACTCTTTCTTTTTTTTGTCCTGTACATAAGAATTTAAAATTAACCAGCCTATACCGGTATAAATCCAGGATGTTCTGATTCAACTTCCTGTTTCTATATTTTTTAAGTGCAATAAGAAGTTATTTTTATGTTAATGTTTATGTTAATTGTGCGTCTTTTTTTAATCCAAGTTCATATTTGCTATTTTATATGTGCAATAACTAAATTAATTGTAATTAAATGAATTAAAAGCAGCTTTAATCCAAATGATAATAAAGAATTTGATGTTTTTTCTTGAGGCCGGTTATTTTAAATAACAAATGAGTTTGTTTTGTTTAATCTGCTTTATGTATCTGTATTTGTTTTACCATGAATCATGTACCCAGGGGTACAGAATTGTGGTGCTTTTTAATGGTAAAAATAAACGACAATAATAGTACTTTTGCCTTTATTCTCAGATGAAGTTTTTGTGAAAAAAATATACTGATATCTCAACAAAATCATGATCTTAATCATAATTTATATTAACAAATCTTCCCAAAAGCAAGTTACATTTTCGCCATCTCCACCTTTATTTCTAGGAAGCATTGTAAAAGCATGAATTAATTAGTAGTTCTCATTTCTATTTTCCCATAGATCATTAAGTTCTATACACTGACAAAGAATATGTGAGGTCTATCAGGAACTGCCTAGAACCTGTTTGTCACTTAATGATATATTGCCCAATGATTACAACAAAGAGTTGAAATCAGTTTATGTAAATATATAACAATATAATTCATATAGATACAGCGTAGGTCTGCAAGCTTTTCTGTTAAACCAATTATTAATTGTCTAGTAAACAGTATTCAAATCCCCCTTTTGTTTGTTTCAAATTGAGTTGGGCATTTCTTCTTGTTTATTTGTTGTATCTATATTTCATCTTTCTTCTTTTTTTACCATGAATCAGTTTCATTATATACTCCTACTCATGTACCCAGTGCAAGGAAATGGACAAAGTTTATAAATAAATTTGTATTATATTCTTATTCTTATTATTAGTAGTAGTATTAAAAATAATAATAACATTAACAAGATATTTCTTTAAATTGTGATGCTTAGAGCTTTCTATTAAATTTTTATGGAGTGTACAACCTTGGGAGGGAGAGTACAATGAAAATGCCATGATTTATCTGTGATCTCTAGTAGATGTTTGCGTTGCCACCTTTCTTGGAAAAAATATCAGCCTTGCCAATTAACATACATGAATTAGCATAAATAATTATATACTATAACTCAAGAAAGCTGCCAGGACTGATTTTAAATGATAATTTATTTAATCTTCATCTTAATAAGGCCTTTATTTTTATATACTTTCTTTAATAGCTAAATTGAGTTGAACCTTAAAAATAACAATCACACTAGTAAAATACCAGCTTGCAGAGGTGTATGGGGTCTGAAGCCCTAGGAAGGTCATCTGACTGTGTAAATCACAGTAGCATCACTATAAGGGGGACTAGTGTGCATCATGTTTGGCACCCCTTACAAGAAAAATGGCACACAGTTTAAATGTATGTATTTTCTTTTACAATATGGTGGCAGGGTTCCCACAATGGCTGTCACAGTCTTGCTGTGCAGAAAAACCTGCCACACTATTTGTGCAGGAAGGTTGTGTAAGTGCAAATTCTCTGGCACAGACTAACCATAGGAGAAGGATAGATCATAGTCAGGGAGAAGCAAATTCCCTTTCTCCTAGGTGCCTGCTCAACGTAATGTGACTGCAACCAGCTAGAAAGAGCGCTGTGGAGATAAAGGTCCAATCACAGCCTTTGCCCTGTCACATAAAAGGCCTAGTTATGCCCCTAGTTACTACCCAAGTGACTACAATATTAGGTGCTGAGAAAGCAACTGCTCCAGAGGGTAAGTACAAAAAAAACATTGAGTGCAAAGGTGACTACACAGATATGGAAGCAAGCGATTATAGATCTTAACATCGCAATAATATGAGAACAAATTTGTTACATTAATGTTACTATGGCTACTGACAAGCAAATAAGTAATGGTGTCTTTTTACCTAAAGCATAGGACTTACACTCAGTGGATGTTTCCGTTTATATAAACCGCAAATAACGTATCTAATTATCTTTATAATGTGCCCACCACATCATAGTATTTTCCTTTATTAAGCATTATTGTAAAATTGGCCGTTTCACATTTGATGCAGACTTGATTAACTGCTAACTATAGTTTTTAATGGTCTAGTTCTCTACGATTAGTAACTTATGTCCTGGTATTTTGTTATTAGATAGCGTTATCATCTGTCCATTGTAAACAGTTAGATCACCAGTCAACTCGCAGCTACTTTTACACACCCCTCCATGATGACGAGGTATGAGGGGTGTGAAAATGACGGTTACTGATTGGCCATGACGCTTTCTATGTCCGGTTATAAGTCAGCTGACCGGTATGCTTCGGCTTGTTCATTTTACTTTGATACACAGCAGTAAACATTGATAAAGGCCGGTAAATGGCTGAAACGTGTTTGTTAATTACTATTGGTGTATATTCAACCGTCGCTGTCACTCCTGTCACCTGAAGCCGATGCTTCCTGTTATCAGCCAGGAAACAGGGGAGTGACATACGACTTTTACGTGGGGTATGGAATTAATTGTGGAGTACAGAGTAATTCTCTTTGTTTCTACACAGATATGGAGTCACTGTAAAATATGTCAAAGCAAGAAACAAAATAGTATAACAATCTGCTGTAGATGATTAAATATATATACCTTTGTATTGCCACCAGTATAAAAAGAAAAGACAAAAAACAGTGTTAACAAAATAAAATATAGCAGAATTTCTTTAGATTACTAACGCTGCAGTTTTTGTTAAAACCATCTCCATATTTAAAAAAAATAATGTAGGTGAGTGCAGTTTTTTTTAATAAAAATCAGGGATAGGCATGGACCCAAGCTGTGACGGACATTTTCCAAAGTACAGATCTTAGTGAAGGACACCAAGGTCTACATTTAGCTACCAATCAGCAAGTTCTACCCAGGTGCTCAACCAAAAATTGGCCAGCTACCAAGCCTATATTCCTGCTTTTTCAAATAAAGATACCAAGAGAACGAAGAGAAATTGATAATAGGAAAAAATTAGAAAGTTGCTTAAAATTGCATGCTCTATCTGAATCATGAAAGAAAGAAAAAAAAATCGGGTTTAGTGTCCCTTAAATGGAAACAAAATTTACATCAATCTAACTGGATCTTATATTATATTTGTGTGGTTCAAGAAAGGTTAAAAGAAAATATCACCATTTTGTTGGCTTTAGGGCATAAAGAATACAGTAACAAAAATTATAAAGTGTCATAGAATGCTGGCATCTTTGTGACCTGTTAGTTTGTGAAACCCCACAAGTTTCTTAAATTTAATTATTTTTATTGGTTAAAAATCTAATCTTTCAAAGAGAAAAAAAAAAAACAGGCAGAACTGTAACGTATGTGATAAAAACATGATTTTTTTTTTTTTTTTTTAATGTATAGTAGTTTTCCATTATTTTTTTTTCTACAAATCAGACTATGATTTTCTTAGCTATTCTCCTGAATTTATAAATATTATGCATTTTAAATTAAAATGTACATAGCCAAAATTACAAAATAGTATTTAATATTAACATATCATGATAGTCTGGGATATCAGAATAGCTATTGTCTTCAACTGAAGAAATTAAAAATGGAATACATTTATAATAACAAAGGTCAACAAGAGATGTGCAAAAGCAGGACACAAGCTAAAATTACCACTATGGCTTCCTTATAATCAGCACTAGATCTCAGGTCGCTGCCTGTTAAAGTGCACTGCTATTGTATGCTTTACCTTTGCATATAAAGAAACACAGTGCAATGGCAGCTTGCTTCCTGAATTGTCTCTCTCATCTCACTCTGAGTCATTTTGCTGCTACTGAGTGGCTTCATCATGCGGACGCTGCCCCAACCCTGAGAAACCTGTGGCCGCATGTGTCAAGGAGGATTCTATTCATCCCGAGTGCCTCCCCACCGCAAAACGAGCAGCGGACACTGCAAGGGCCGGTCACGGACACCAGTGTCCGTGTACGGACACCTTGCCTATCCCTGATAATAATGATGATCATTGTATCAGAGATTAAGATAATGAGTATTCTAAATACATTGAGCTACATTTTATTTGGTTGGTACACTGTGTATTACTTGTTTTTCCTTTGGGAGGATTTTTTTAAGGGCACCTTACAAACTGGGAAGTTCATTCACATTTGGTCAATCCTTTTTGCATTCTATGATGGAAAATGTCCTTGATTAGGAATTAGAAACATATTAAGGGGCCGAATTATCAAGCTCAGGCTTGGCTGGAAACAGCAGTTATGAAGCAGAGGTCTAAAGACCGCTGCTCCATGACTGAGCCGCTGCCTCTGAGGCTGCGGTCTGCAATCCGCCCGATCCTATACGATCGGGCTGATTGACACCCCCTGCTAGCGGCCAATCTATGAAGTGCTTGTGCAATGTTAAATGCTGACAGCGTATGTGTATCATGTCGGACAGACATTGATAAATCAGCCCCTAAGCCTCTGTTTATTTGCTCAATAGAATCACATGGGAAATTGGGAGGACTGTCTTTTTGTAGGTTTGTCTCAGTTTAGTGAATCTGGTCTGACTTAATTCACAAACATCATTTAGATCCTGTTAAAAATGATTTACTAATTTAAAGCTTTAATATGTCTCAGATATGTACACAACTATCTGACCTTTTTTGGGATACAAATTTGTTTTATATTCTGTTGTATTTGTTTGATCCTATTTTAATTTTAATTTGTGTAATATTAAATATTTTCAGAGGTACACACCCATACACACCTAATGTTTTCCTTCCACATACTCTAATTGATGCTTGCTGTGTGGAATACACAATTCAAGGAAATTAATACTTAATTATATAAGTAAAGCATTGAAAATATAGTACTTAAAAAGACAGGAAACAAGACAGGAAACACCAACATTTTATTTCCATATTTTGAACATACAATTTAGCAGCAATGCACTACTGGTTTCTAACTGAACACATAGGTGAGCCAATGACAATTGGTATATATATGTAGCCACCAATCAGCAGATAGAACCTAAGATTGCACTACTGGCAGCTAGCTGAACACATCTAGTTAGCCAATCACAAGAGAGAAATATGTGCAGGCACCTATCAGCAGCTCGCTCACACTAGTGTAGGATATGTGCATATTTTTCTTCAACAAGGGATATCAAGAGAACAAAGCACATTTGAAAATAGAAGTGAATTTAAAAGTGACTTACAATTAAATGCTCTATCTGAATCATGCAAGTTTAATTTTTACTTTCCCATCCATTTAACTTCCTTAAAAGAATATCCATCCACTGTTATAAAGATTAATTTCATTATTAAGCTGCAAGATTATACAAATTACATTAATTTCCATATTTCGATATGCTCTTTAATCTATTAAAGTGCATGACATTCCCATGAAATTGAACAGTTATAAAAAAATAGTCAATATGTTCATTTTTGAAGAAATGTATGTATGTATTTGTAAATATGAGTGCAATAAAATCGACTCTAAATATGTTAAAGCTAAAATATTTTTATAGATTTCCCTGATTGGCAGATCACATGACTTTACATGTTTGGTGTTTATTACCTGTTTTGTACATTTTATAGGTGTCTTTTTAAATAAAGTTTTACCTTGTTGGAAATAATACATGTGTAGGTCATCATCAACCACATAGTAATAATGTACAGTTTTACAGAGCGATCTCAGAGATGATTAATGTTTTTACCATATTGTTAAATAATAGATTCTTTCATTATTTGTAACATGTTTAAGCCCATGATGTAGTATTATGCCAAATTTTTAATTATAAAAGATGTAAACTTACACTACTGAAGTAATTTAAACATGTTGCTTTAACACAAAGCTTCTTATATGTCTTTATATACTTTCATAAATTGTACACCTCATAGCTTACTTTGATCCGCTCTTATATACACAGTGCCAGGGTGTGGCTTTTGTATATCTAAATAAACATAAGCAGTAATAATATTTATGTTAGAGTTTAGCTCAGAGAATAGAAACCACACAAAAGCCTACTACTAATAAGAACTGGCTTTTTTTTGGTTTGAAACTCATTAAAGTCTTTCAATTAATCTCTTTCTGCTTAGAAATAATAGAGTTTTTTGTGGTTAATATCTTCACATCACAGCTTTGATGTAATATAAAAAACAGAAGTACTGTACAAGTGAACTGTATTATACTTTGCATTGTACAGATCAGAGCTTAGAAGAGTACAATGAGTTATATGAACATTTCGCCCGCTTTATTCTCTGGTTCAATAACTTATATTTTCCCAGTAGTAGATGAGCATCAAGTGCTTTTTAAGTGAAAGTAAACAGATTACTTCTTAATACAACTAATACACATTTCCCAAGACATTCTATTGATGGGAAAATATGAGACTAAACTCGGTAATTCTCATGAATTAGATGGGACCCCAGAAATGTAAAATAGATGTTAACAAGTCTAATTAAAGGGACATACAAGTCATATTATAAATGTGCACCAGTGTATTTTTACTTGGTTTTGCAATAATAATTTTGTTAAAAGTTATTCTTTCATAGTAACATGTGACCCACTGTCAATATGGTGGTATGCACACATATGCACAGTTGTAAACCTCTACAACTTTATTTTCAAACTATTGTTTTGGCTTTTTAATTATATCAAAACCATTATAAAAATATCAGAATTGTAAAATAATTTTCTACAACTTATACACAACTTAAAGGGCCAGGGTACATAAGTGTTATCAAATGTAATTTATATAATAATGAAATACCCCAATAACAATTAAACGCATTATAAAACTTTTTTTTATTATTATTATTTTACCACTAACTGTTCAGCTCTGGTGTATCTGCTGTGAAATCCTGGCACACCCTCAGAAAAAGGGTTGAGCAAAGCTCCAATATTAATGGACTTAAGGACTGATATGTGGGCACTTTAAGAGAAGCTAGGAGAAAATAAGAGGAAATAGAGATCCAGTTAGTGGAATCAGAGAGGAGATTAAATTTATGTATCTATTATTAGATGCCAAATAGGTGTAACAGGGAAAAAACTATTTCCAGTAAAGAGGAGATGTGGTGATATCTTCCTATAAACAAAGGAAATGGAGGACATAAAGAGAGAATGAGTTGCACTTGCACGACCAAATATATAGTGTACCTCCTGAACTGTTTGTGTGTCCTTTATTATGTGGGCAAGATTGTGGATGACACCAGGACCATGGCTAACTATTGGTCAGCTATCAGGACAGCCATCAAGAAGGGGAAATCGGACCAACCAGTTGCACAAGATTTTGTGGACATGGGACACACCGTTAAAAACCTGAGATTTACTATCATTGATCATATTCCTCCATTGAGAAGAGGTGGCAACAGGGGCAAAATTCTACTACAAAGGAATCAAGATGAATTTACAAACTTGACACACTATCCCCAAGGGGCCTAAATATACACACAGGATGGCAGAGCTATTCATAAGGCCATTGAGTTGACATCTGGCCACCCTACACACAGAATAATATTACTCTTACTTCTGAGGTGGTAGTTGTCACTGTGATGTAAAACATCCACATCTTGGGGATGACACTGATGATCTGGATATATCCTATCCTACATATGCAGTATTAATTACCCTACTCTGGATAGTATATATCATACTTTATATATTCTCTCTTTGTGTCCTCCATTTCCTTTGTTTAAAGGAAGATATCATCACATCTCCTCTTTACTGGAAATGGGTTTTTCCCTATCAGGTTACACCTGTTTGGCCTCTAATAATAGACACATAAATGTTATCTCCTCTCTGATTTCACTAACTGGATCTCTAT